>NC_084553.2:41900950-41913450 GCF_033978685.3 Nerophis lumbriciformis | reverse complement strand
CTGGCATGACAACAACCTAATGTAAGGGCTTGTGCAACACCAACTTTAAGGAAACTTATTTAATTTTTTTTCATTTTATAATTAGCCTGTTGAATCAGACTGTCGAGAAATATGATGAACATTTCCAAGCATTTACAAGCACTTCACCCAAAATTCAAGCATTTTTCAAACCTTGAAAACACAACATTAAAATCCAAGCTTTTTCAAGGTTTTTAAGGACCCGAACGAACCCTGTCAAACAAGAGTTGAAGTCTTTCGTATCCTTTGTGATACGTTTGTATATTAAAAATTTCAAACAAATCCATCCATCCATTTACTAACACAATTGTCCTTCTCGGGATTGCGGGAAGAAGGGGAGTGGGGGGTTAGGATTGGGAGAATGGCAACTGGCAACATGTGAGCAATTGTATAAACACATTTTGTTATAAGTTACAATTGGGCTAATCAGTCACCCACCTCTTCTTAAAGTTTTACATATCATTCACTATCTTTTCAGATGGGTGCAGCACTAATTTTCCCGAGGCAGTTTTGGCCCCGCACATCTATCTTTTTCTTAATTTTCTTCCTGACACAACCATTTCTTTTTTTTTTTTTTTATTCCTGCCTGTGTTCAGTTCTCGGAGACATAGCAATGACAGGCTGACAATCGATGTGTCGTTCAACCGAAACACAAGAAAGAAGCACCTCCTACTGACCGTGCGGACCTTAAGCACATGGCTATTTTCAATTTGATTTGCAAATGTGTAAGGGGGCGTGGTCTGGGCGTGCCAAGCCACGCACACGTCTGCAGCAGATTCCAAGTAGATTGCGATGGAACAAAGAAATGTGCTTGGATTTGTGCGTACAAACACTTAAAATCATCTGAATTTTTACTTGCGTACGCCATTTTCCGGATTTAGAAAACTGTTGGTACATGAGGCTCCTGGTCACTACTGGGGGAAATTCAGTAGATTTGATGTACCGGTAACGGCCGACGCAACATCCAACTTTTACTACATCGGTGGCCTGTGTTGGCCTAAAGTGCATTAGATGACACAGCAGTACACAGGAGGAGCGTGTAACTGCAGCCAGTTTGACCGGTCAACTCGACTTTCCTCATCCATCCTGCAGACTTTTTCCTCTGGCCCGGCCGAATGCAGATCAGCGCTCAATAAATCTCTGGGAACTAGGCCAAGCTGAGCCGCCAGATTCCGCTGCTCCACACCATCAATCCCAATACGAATGTGAGTACACCAGTGAGGTTGAGTGTGTGTGTGTGTGTGTGTGTGTGTGTGCGTGCGTGCGTGCGTGCGTGCGTGCGTATGTTCTGTTGTGAGCGCATGACCGCTCTTCTCCTTGCCAGCTTTCATCTATCCTGGCAAAGCTCAGCGGCCAACTTAAAGCAATTGTAACTTATCTGGAGGAAACATTGGGTAAAATATTAGTTCTACAAAATATCATTTCTGTTTATTTTTTGGTCCTATCAACAGATTAATCATGGGCTTTACTTGTGGCGGAGTTTTGCTGTGTGCAACCAGCTGTGTGTGTAACATGCATCTGAAAAGGTACAAGCCAAATAAAGGTAATGGCAATTTGAGAATATATTTTTTAGACTATTTTGCAGTTCCCAGCCAGCTGTCTTTCTTTTGCATTCTAATCTGTGCCAATATCAGTCACAACAAATCCATCGCAGTCAATGCAAGCACACAATAAACACTGAAATTGTGTGTTTTTACATGAGACTTACCTGATTCAAAGGGGCGCTTTGTTGGAGTGGAGAGCGAGCTTAAGGCTGTGTCTGTGCTGCATACTTCTGCAACAGAGATGCAGTTACATAACAGTGTGAGGAAGTGATGTATGTCGAGAAGGCACATGATGCTCGGGTAACCATGACTGACTTCTGTATTGTATTGATTTTCTTGTGAAAGGTATATATTTTTTTTTATATCTCATGGTCATGGTATGCACATATAGAACAATAAATACTTCAATAAGAAAAACTATACAAATGGAGAATAACTGCTGAAAACTGGAGGCATTAATTTATGTTGTTTGTTACCTTGACCTTTATAGACCACATAATT
Source organism: Nerophis lumbriciformis (assembly GCF_033978685.3). NCBI lineage: Eukaryota > Metazoa > Chordata > Actinopteri > Syngnathiformes > Syngnathidae > Nerophis > Nerophis lumbriciformis. The sequence goes on along the minus strand of NC_084553.2, from coordinate 41,911,387 downwards.
ACATACATAGATTTCCATATAGTGGAACCTCGATTTACGAATGCCTCTTTGCAACCTTTTCAGTCTACAAACCTTCAGATTGAGCCGAATATCCCTGTGCGTGCATTCATTTATACATTCACTTTTTGTGCTGCTGGAAGCACTATGAGGGCTGCCATTTAAATGACATCACTTTCACGCGGGCAAGGCCATTTCGAAAAGTGGGGCGCCTACGCCACATCCCGTTCACTTATTTGGAGGGAGACACGGCGCGCCAACGGCACAGTGATTGGTTCACGAATATAATAGAAACAAGACCACAATTTTAACTGTTATAAAAAAACGGACGTTTATATGGTTGCGGACTGTGCCAACGGGGTTAAATAGCTTTGCAAGGACAGAAATAAAGAGCAAGACCAGGTCAAAAAGCTGTTGCCCGTGCAGATAGTTGAGAAGCAGCGAGCGGGTAATTTCCGAGGCTATCATTTGCGAAAAGGCTTGCCATTTATATGGCGACTCGATGTCCAAAAGTGACCATTTTTGGCGAGCCGTGGGTGGTTGGGAAAGTTTGAACAGAGGAGCCGGTGCGGCGTGGTGAGGCTGCTTGCTCCAACTAAGCTGCCACGGAGGAGATTATCAAGCACTTTGAGAAATTTATCAACCAAGGGAACTAAGATTTTAACTGTGATGAGACCAAGCTTTTTGGAAAAACATCCCTAAGCGGACATACAGTATAATACAGCGGAGGAGAAGGAACAACAGGGACACAAGCCGATGAAGGATCGCCAACTCCGAAACTCCAAGCAACATGTTTGGTAACATGTTTGCAAGATTGTATGTTTGCCTTATCCTTCACTTTAGACGTGAGTGAAGAATGTGAAGTGAATTGTGAAGTGAATTATATTTATATAGCGCTTTTCTCAAGTGACTCAAAGCGCTTTACATTGTGAAACCCAATATCTAAGTTACATTTTTAAACCAGTGTGGGTGGCACTGGGAGCAGGTGGGTAAAGTGTCTTGCCCAAGGACACAATGGCAGTGACTGGAATGGCGGAAGCGGGGATCGAACCTGCAACCCTGAAGTTGCTGGCACTCCCGCTCTACCAACTGAGCTATACCGCCCCGAATGTGTGAAGAATGCACTACTGACCTGATAAGTCCAAAAGAGAAAGTGAGAATACAGTACTACCTGCTCGCAGATGCTACCAGGTGGTTGTTTGAGCGAACTGCAGTTAGTCCTGGATAGTCCCACTCCCTAATGCTACAGTCACACACAGGATTCTCACAGGAATAAGGAAAAAATACAACCTTAACTACTGAAATCATAGTGTCTTCAAAGTGTGTATTTTTTTAATAGGGATTTTTGTTGAGGCTTGAACCAATTATTCATGTTTACATTCTTTCTTATGGAGAACTCTGATTCACTATACAAACTTTTCGGTATGTGAACCATGTTCAAGAGCCAATTAAGTTTGTAAATCGAGGTTCCACTGTACTTTAATGTTAAAAGTGTTTTTCTGAAAAAGGCTAAGCCGAGCTGTTTGGTTGTTTAACAACATTTTGTAGGTCGAGAAAAGGGGAACATTTTGTTAATTTAACCAATAAATTGTCCTAACACCATTTCAAACATTTGGTGAAATCTCTCTCAGCATGTTCTGAATTTCTGTGTCCGTGTCAGTCTGTGCCATGTTAACATATTAGAAGTTGTTGGTCTTCTATAGGCAATAAATGAATAACGGCTGAATAAACAGCGCCACTGCTGATTTCAGTGCACTCCATTTTGCCTACATTGCTGCAAAATGTGATTTGTCTGCAATATTTTCTTCAACATCAATTAATGAATTAATCCCCTAATTAGGTCCTTTTACATACCACATAACCTGAAAAAAGTTAGAAAAAAATATTGGCAAAACTACACAATGGTAGTTTACGTAGTCTAATCATGGGGTTTGAGTTTTAAATAACTGCAACAAGGGAAGTAGGGTAGAGTGGAAATAGTTACTCCTCCAAATGTCTTTTTTGTAGCCTTTTTGTCATCCTGTCCTGGTCGGGCCTTGGCAATGACCTCGTCTCTGTACAGTAGTGACAGATGCCTTAGCAATTGCAGGTGTCGTTTTAAGCCCTCACAGTGAATAGATACTCTGTGCTGTGCTTTTATCACCCCTATCTGTGCCAAGGAGGATAAATATAGCCTGGACAGTTGTGGCTTCAGCGCTCTTCTATGAAAAAAATCTGTTGGACAGTATATTTACAGTTATTGTGTGCATGTTGTACCACATACAAACCTCCTTTATGAACTACGTCTCACATTTCAGAGGGATATAACTATTTTTTTCCACTTAACTTGAGCCAACAAATGTTTTTATGTCAGGTCTTACCGTCCTGAGCAGGTAGAGAGGTCATCGCTGTCTCTCCAGACATATGATCTTCTGAAGTGTCCGACATCGATATGAAAGCTTGACTGATGTTTGTGTTTGTTTCGTTGCAGAAGACGTCTGCTTGACTGCTGCTACTGCTGCTCGTGCTGGAGCTTGAAGAAGTTTTTGAGGCACCATCTGGCTGTTCCTTGTGGATGTCTTTTGGAAAGAAAAAGGTCAGAGGATGAAGCGTTACTTTCAAAGGACTCAAAGCGCTTTGACACTATTTCCACACGCACCCACTCACACACACATTCACACTCTGGTGGACAGCCGCCTTGCAAGGCTCTCACCACCACCCATCAGTAGCAACGGTGAAGTGTCTTGCCCAAGGATACAATGGACGTGACTAGGACGGCAGAAGCCTAGTCATGTGAATCCCTTGCCAACATGGCCACCAAACACAACTAGTCACATTTCCTGCCACTTGCATCAAATGTGAGGGATGGCATCAGATAAGTGGGACAGTCATAGATGCTCAGAATTAAAGGTTCATAGATGATTCCATAGGAACTGCTTGGGGTCATTTTTGACCCCACTTGTAAAACAGTGGGGAAGTGACACAAAAACTGAAATTTCTTAATAATTAATGAAAAAATACATAAAAATGCAAATGGCATAATGTCACAAACATGTTTTATGAGGAATACCTGGACTATGAAAATATGACAACTTTTCATTTTAAAGATTTTGAAGAATAACAACCCGTGGGGTCAAAACCCCACATGTGCATCTAAGGGTTAAAGGCCTACTGAAATGCGATTTTCTTATTCAAACGGGGATAGCAGGTCCATTCTATGTGTCATACTTGATCATTTCGCGATATTGCCACATTTTTTTGCTGAAAGGATTTAGTAGAGAATATCGACGATAAAGGTCGCAACTTTTGGTCGCTGATAAAAAAGCCTTGCCTGTACCGGAAGTAGCAGATGATATGCGCGTGACGTCACAGGTTGTGGAGCTCCTCACATCCGCACATTGTTTACAATCATGGCCACCAGCAGCGAGAGCGATTCGGACCGAGAAAGCGACGATTTCCCCATTAATTTGAGCGAGGATGAAAGATTCGTGGATGAGGAAAGTGAGAGTGAAGGACTAGAGGGCAGTGGGAGCGATTCAGATAGGGAAGATGCTGTGAGAGGCGGGTGGGACCTGATATTCAGCTGGGAATGACTAAAACAGTAAATAAACACAAGACATATATATACTCTATTAGCCACAACACAACCAGGCTTATATTTAATATGCCACAAATTAATCCCGCATAACAAACACCTCCCCCCTCCCGTCCATATAACCCGCCAATACAACTCAAACACCTGCACAACACACTCAATCCCACAGCCCAAAGTACCGTTCACCTCCCCAAAGTTCATACAGCACATATATTTCCCCAAAGTCCCCAAAGTTACGTACGTGACATGCACATAGCGGCACGCATGTACGGGCAAGCGATCAAATGTTTGGAAGCGAAGCCGCAGCTGCATGCGTACTCACGGTACCGCGTCTGCATATCCAACTCAAAGTCCTCCTGGTAAGAGTCTCTGTTGTCCCAGTTCTCCACAGGCCAATGGTAAAGCTTGACTGTCATCTTCCGGGAATGTAAACAATGAAACACCGGCTGTGTTTGTGTTGTTGCTGCAGTCGGCCGCAATACACCACTTCCCACCTACAGCTTTCTTCTTTGCTGTCTCCATTGTTCATTGAACACATTGCAAAAGATTCACCAACACAGATGTCCAGAATACTGTGGAATTTTGCGATGAAAACAGACGACTTAATAGCTGGCCACCATGCTGTCCCAAAATGTCCTCCACAATCTGTGACGTCACGCGCTGACGTCATCATACCGAGACGTTTTCAGCAGGATATTTCGCGCGAAATTTAAAATTGCACTTTAGTTAGCTAACCCGGCCGTATTGGCATGTGTTGCAATGTTAAGATTTCATCATTGATATATAAACTATCAGACTGCGTGGTCGGTAGTAGTGGGTTTCAGTAGGCCTTTAAATTTACATATTTTTACAGTATGTAATCTTTACAGTAGCTGTTGGGTTGTAAGGTAATTTCAAAGGTGGTAGGACAGCAATAAAATATTTCCTGCACCCTACATTAAATTCATGTTACTGTTGTGGGTTCTACGGATGCCAAAACATTGAACAGTTCTGGTATTAGCAAAACAGTGAACTTTAAGGGCAGAATATTTATAGCTATATGGGGATTGTGTAAAAAAGAAATGTCTTTTGAAGTAGTAGAAGAAAAGTTCAGTGGCTGAAGTATCCCAAAAGTATTGATTTTAAAACTTGTGTTGATACAATGAGATAGGAAAAATAATGTGTGCTGAACGGTTGTCAGGCACAATAACAAGCATGACAAATAGTGGTGGGAGAAGGGTGAATACATGCAATATTTTTCTTTCCTCCCATCCAAAAAAAAGCTAATTCAGCTGCTTTCCACAAAACTATTTACTGACTAACTGTACAGTAAACAGTTTGGAGGAGACAGTAAAACTTTCTTTTCGAAACATGTTTTCATGTTTTTAATGCCCTTCGAGCACTGCGACAGCAGTGAAGACAGACTCCAAACATACACAAGGTCAGTCACTCAGCTGAACAAACACTTACCTGCAAAACATTTGGAGCACAAATTCATAGTTTTGCTCGACCTGGGAAAAAGAGCAGAAGAGAAAAAGAAGGTTTTCCATTAAATAGACCCATCACAGGATAAGTTTATTACTCATTACTTACTTACAAGAACACACATTAACTATGTGATTTATCGCTCTACTTCAATGAAATAATGTCTTATTTTGTTTTGGGAAAATTACTTTAAAAAAAGTATATCATTACAGTTGCTTGTTACTTTCCCAAAAAAAGTAATTAAATTACTAACAAAATTAATCTTTAATACATGTAATTAATTACAATGGAAATTCATTAATGCCTTACTTTTAATTTTATTTTTCAAGAATCAGTTGAGAGATGTTTCATGAGAGAAGAGTGCATGAGTGTGTGCTTTTAAAAGGGGGTGCCTGAAGGATGACATCAGCACGCACATTGGCTGTTTTAGCTCAGCATTGGTAGTCTGCAAACTAGAAGGAGATGGTTGACTGCAGCGCATGTGGTATGTTTTCACTGATAGTTACTGTATTTTTAGAACTATAAGGTGCACTTAAAAACCTTTCATTTCCTCAAAAATCACCAGTGCGCCTTATAACCCGGTGCGCCTAATGTGCGTATTAGTATACGTGTGGACTGCAGGTTGAAGCCTGTTCAATGAAGCACTCGAGCAAGCAAGCACAAAACTTGTGACATTTCATTGAAAATATAGAACATTACACACAGCGCTAAAAAAATCTGTCAAAATGTTTCAGTACGACTTTAGTAAGCTACGAAGCCGCACCGCTTAATGGATTGTCGGAGCATTACCACTCCCGTAGTCTGATGTGCTGTGCTTCAACATAGGGGTATTTTTATGGTGTGTGTATAAGCACTCCAAAATGGCACCTATTAGGAGACATACTATTGGCGTTTTGTTTCGACCTATTATACAAAACCAACTTGATTCCTGCTGATGTGTATATGGGATCTCTGTAGATCCCAAAAATGTGCACGCGTCCGCCATTGTAGTCCGCACTGTAGTCCTTTTTTTGTATTCATTTTGTTGTGGGGCACTTACAGTACAGTCGTGGTCAAAGTTTACATACACTTGTAAAGAACATAATGTCATGGCTGTTTTGAGTTCCCAATAATTTCTACAACTCTTATTTTTTTGTGATAGAGTGATTGGCGCACATACTTGTTGGTCACAAAAAACATTCATGAAGTTTGGTTCTTTTATGAATTTATTATGGGTCTACTGAAAATGTGAGCAAATCTGCTGGGTCAAAAGTATACATACAGCAATGTTAATATTTGGTTACATGTCCCTTGGCAAGTTTCACTGCAATAAGGCGCTTTTGGTTGCCATCCACAAGCTTCTGGTTGAATTTTTGACCACTCCTCTTGACAAAATTGGTGCAGTTCAACTAAATTTGTTGGTTTTCTGACATGGACTTGTTTCTTCAGCATTGTCCACATGTTTTCAATGGGGTTTAAGTCAGGACTTTGGGAAGGCCATTCTAAAACCTTAATTCTAGCCCAGGGGTCGGCAACCTTTACCAGTCAAAGAGCCATTTTGACCAGTTTCACAAAATAAAGATAACAATGGGAGCCACAAAGTTTTTTTGAAATTTAAAATGAAATAACACTGCATACAAAGTTTTTTTTCTGCTTTAAAGGGAATAAGCGGTAGAAAATGGATGGATGGATGGATGTGCTATGTTTAAACCAGGAGTCTCAGACATGCGGCCCACACCTTAAAATGAAATTTGAATGCTGGTACGGCACGCGGGTTTTATATGACTGGCGCTTGTCAGCGTCATGCGTGCCGTGATGGTACAGCATTTGGTACCCACTACAACCAGCGTACCTGATAAGCTACACGTTGTTTGAGGCTCCCACTTGCTCACGTAGGTGACAGCAAGGCACACTTGGTCAACAACCACACAGGTTACACTGACGGTGGCGGTATAAAAAAAACTTTAACACTCTTACTAATAATGCGTCACACTGTGAACCCACACCAAACAAGTATGACAAACACATTTCGGGAGAACATCTGCACTGTAACACAACATAAACACAACAGAACAAATACCCAGAATCCCATGCAGCCCTAACTCTTCCGGGCTACATTATACACCCCCGCTACCAAACCCCGCCCACCTCAACCGACGCACGGGGGGGGGGGGGGGTGTTGATGTGTGAGGGAGCAGGGTTGGGGTGGGGGCGGGGTTTGGTGGTAGCAGTAATTAGATTACTCGTTACTGGAAAAAGTAACATCGTTAGTAACGCCGTTTTTCCAAACACTGATCTTATTGCTATCTGAGCTCCACCACTTTCCAGATTGTGACTTTGAGCAAAAAAAATGGATGGACCACAATCGCTCTGCTGATTTCTACAACACAACTGAGTCACAACGGTCGTCTCTCGCGCTCTTCTAAGGGATAACTCATTTCCTCACTAACCTTATCGTCTGTGCACCGTGCATGACGGTCACTGCTGTCAGTCACATTCGATTTGTTTGAGGTTTTCAGAGAACACCTTAGTCCCTTTTTTCTAATACATTTTTTCTGACCTGTCAATCAGTATTTCTGAGTATTTCAACCAATCAGATTGCGGGGAATTTGCAGCACCCTACTACTAAAACCAAGCAGCCCCACAAACAATATAGCTTGAGCATTGAGACAGATATTAATTATCAAAAGAATTGCAGTTTATTTCAGAACAAAATGGAGTGGACGTATAATATGGATGTACGATATTCTGAGAGATAAGAAATGTCTTCGTTGCATCAAAGGTGGCTTGAGGGACTGAACATGAAGACTATCAACATGCAAAATGATGTTTAATTGAAGGTTAGTTCAGTAACTGACTGAAAAAATCACTATTAGGAAATCCCAAAGTTAAGGATGACGTCCATAAATACAAAGTTGTTTTGATCGACAACGTCACTTAGGCCTACTGAAGAAACGTATAGTTTTTTTGTTTATAAGTGGTAAAGAGGTAACTTTTGGTTTAATATAACACTTTTCACGTATCTTCTCTCCTTTAAAGGGGAACTGCACTTTTTTATATTTAGATATTTTATATGCAAAGGTCCTAGGTTCAGGATCTTTCTGTGTGGAGTTTCCATGTTCTCCAGGTGACTGTGTGGGTTCCCTCCGGGTACTCCGGCTTCCTCCCACCTCCAAAGACATGCACCTGGGGATAGGTTGGCCCTGTGATGAGGTGGCGACTTGTCCAGGGTGTACCCCGCCTTCCGCCCGAATGCAGCTGAGTTAGGCTCCAGCACCCCCCGTGACCCCAAAAGGGACAAGCGGTAGAAAATGGATGGATAGATATATATATACACATATACAGTATATATATATATATATATATATATATATATATATATATATATATATATATACATACACATACAGTATATATATACATACTGTATATATATACACACATATACAGTATATACACATATACTGTATATATATACACACATATACAGTATATATACATACATGGCACCAGGACACCCTAGGCCGCAGTTCCATGATCGACTTTGTAGTTGTGTCATCGGATTTGCGGCCTCATGTTTTGGACACTCGGGTGAAGAGAGGGGCGGAGCTTTCTACCGATCACCACCTGGTGGTGAGTTGGCTGCGATGGTGGGGGAGGATGCCGGACAGACCTGGCAGGCCCAAACGCATTGTGAGGTTTTGCTGGGAACGCCTGGCAGAGTCTCCTGTCAGAGAGAGTTTCAATTCCCACCTCCGGAAGAACTTTGAACATGTCACGAGGGAGGTGCTGGACATTGAGTCTGAGTGGACAATGTTCCGTACCTCTATTGTCGAGGCGGCCGATTGGAGCTGTGGCCGCAAGGTAGTTGGTGCCTGTCGTGGCGGTAATCCTAGAACCCGTTGGTGGACGCCGGCGGTGAGGGATGCCGTCAGGCTGAAGAAGGAGTCCTATCGGGTTCTTTTGGCTCATGGGACTCCTGAGGCAGCAGACAGGTACCGACAGGCCAAGCGGTGTGCGGCTTCCGCGGTCGCGGAGGCAAAAACTCGGACATGGGAGGAGTTCGGGGAGGCCATGGAAAAAGACTTCCGGACGGCTTCGAAGCAATTCTGGACCACCATCCGCCGCCTCAGGAAGGGGAAGCAGTGCAGTGTCAACACCGTGTATGGTGGGGATGGTGCTCTGCTGACCTCGACTGCGGATGTTGTGGATCGGTGGAGGGAATACTTCGAAGACCTCCTCAATCCTACCAGCACGTCTTCCTATAAGGAAGCAGGGCCTGGGGAATCAGTGGTGGGCTCTCCTATTTCTGGGGCTGAGGTTGCCGAGGTAGTTAAAAAGCTCCTCGGTGGCAAGGCCCCGGGGGTGGATAAGATCCGCCCGGAGTTCCTTAAGGCTCTGGATGTTGTGAGGCTGTCTTGGTTGACAAGACTCTGCAACATCGCGTGGACATCGGGGGCGGTACCTCTGGATTGGCAGACCGGGGTGGTGGTTCCTCTCTTTAAGAAGGGGAACCGGAGGGTGTGTTCCAACTATCGTGGGATCACACTCCTCAGCCTTCCTGGTAAGGTCTATTCAGGTGTACTGGAGAGGAGGCTACGCCGGATAGTCGAACCTCGGATTCAGGAGGAACAGTGTGGTTTTCGTCCTGGTCGTGGAACTGTGGACCAGCTCTATACTCTCGGCAGGGTCCTTGAGGGTGCATGGGAGTTTGCCCAACCAGTCTACATGTGCTTTGTGGACTTGGAGAAGGCATTCGACCGTGTACCCCGGGAAGTCCTGTGGGGAGTGCTCAGAGAGTATGGGGTAACGGACTGTCTTATTGTGGCAGTTCGCTCCCTGTATAATCAGTGTCAGAGCTTGGTCCGCATTGCCGGCAGTAAGTCGGACACGTTTCCAGTGAGGGTTGGACTCCGCCAAGGCTGTCCTTTGTCACCGATTCTGTTCATAACCTTTATGGACAGAATTTCTAGGCGCAGTCAGGGCGTTGAGGGGATCTGGTTTGGTGGCTGCAGGATTAGGTCACTGCTATTTGCAGATGATGTGGTCCTGATGGCTTCCTCCGGCCAGGATCTTCAGCTCTCACTGGATCGGTTCGCAGCCGAGTGTGAAGCGACTGGGATGGGAATCAGCACCTCCAAGTCCGAGTCCATGGTTCTCTCCCGGAAAAGGGTGGAGTGCCATCTCCGGGTTGGGGAGGAGATCTTGCCCCAAGTGGAGGAGTTCAAGTACCTCGGAGTCTTGTTCACGAGTGGGGGAAGAGTGGATCGTGAGATCGACAGGCGGATCGGTGCGGCGTCTTCAGTAATGCGGACGCTGTATCGATCCGTTGTGGTGAAGAAGGAGCTGAGCCAGAAGGCAAAGCTCTCGATTTACCGGTCGATCTACGTTCCCATCCTCACCTATGGTCATGAGCTTTGAGT